>NC_086013.1:17498100-17513100 GCF_030014385.1 Trichomycterus rosablanca
TGTGTTGTGTAGTTCTGCTGGATCTAAATTAATCGTACTGTTTATAAAGAATAATGACTACAATCTAAGCAGTTGAGAGTTAAGGGCCTTGCTCAAGGGCCCAGAGTGACAAACTTCCAATTCCTAGTCTGCTCTCACACAGACACACCCACACACACACAATCACACACACAATCACACACACAATCACACACACAATCACACACACAATCACACACACAATCACACACACAATCACACACTTACCCTCCAGAGTGTTGTGATCCCCTCTTCTTTGGTAATTCGAATGAGGGCATTAAATACGTTTTTATAACCTCTCCTCTGATCTGGGGGGAGACTGAGAGAATGAAAAGGAGAGAATGAGAAAATACATTATTATTATTATTATTGTTATTATTACTATTAGTAGTAGTAATAGTAGTATTAGTATTACTACAGGGAGATTCACTCAAAGGCCGAATATTCTGTAATAACTTTCACTAGGACAAAGCAATCTGAACAAAACAACGTGCATCGGCTCCTCAGTACATGTAGCTTCTGCGTTGGAGCGATGAGATGGGTGCCAGACAGCCATCATGACGTTTATCCTCCGTTTGCAACTTCCGGGTGTTTGTACCCCTTCCCTCAGACACTCGACAAGAGCGACGTCAGAGTGGATTTAGGAAGAAATCGGGTGTCTGTGACTCTCAAAGAGTGTTATTCAGATGATGGTACGTAACCCGAACATGTTCAGAAACACGGAGCGCCACGTAGATATGCGTGTCTTTAGAAAGCTCGTTTTGACAAAGTAGGGGTGTTTACATACTTTTATCAAATATATATATATATATATAGTGTATGTTGTATTTGGGGCAGCATCACAACTTGAATCTAGAGGAAAACACACACACACACACACATTCTGAGTCTCTGTGCTCACCGTCCATCTGCGGTCATGCGGATGAGTGCCACCTCGGCCGGAGTGCCCACAAAAGCACCTATCGCCCCGGCGGTCATGCCGATCAAGGCCTTCATGATGAAGCTTGGTGGTGTCCCATCACTTTTGGTGAGCTTCTCAAACAGGATCGTGTAGATCCCCAGACGTGTGGTGGTGTAGGTGGCCTGTCTGAGGAGCCCGGCCGAGAGACTAGAGTCAGAGAGAGAGAGGGAGGGAGAGAGAGAGAGAGAGAGAGAGGAGACTTCATCAGACCATGTTCACACATTATCTGGAGTAAAAGTCCACGAACCTCCCATCAGATGCCCCTCAAATTGATGCCCACGTCACATTACTGACCTTTCACCCAGTGTAGCTGCCTCTTTACCTGCCATAAATGTTCCATAATGACCCTTAGCCTGTGGGCATCATTCCAGCCAACCGTTTGAATACTTCACTAACTGTATATACCCTGTGAGTGCCCTCTTACCCAGTGTAGATGCCCCCGACTCCCTCGTTGCGCAGGATGCTGGCCACCGCGTGCAGGCTGGTCTTGTACTCGCGAGCCTTCGAACCCTGACCACTGAGCTGCATCCTGTTCTTCACCAGATCCAGAGGCTGTACAAACACCGTCGCACCCATCCTGAACGAGAGAGGGGTAGACGGTCAGACGCTCAACCAACATTTTTCCACTGCAGTGCTACTGACCCGGTCGGGCGCTCCACAGACACCAAACACTCTTCAGGAAGTGCATAGGGAGGTTGGATACATCCAAATGAAAGCAAAACGTGGAAATGCAAAAAGCTGTAATTTGTCAGGGTAGAAGCTTGTGAGTTAAGCCTCAGCCGTGCTACCAGCCTGGCCAGGTCTTTGACAGACACAGTAAGGCGTCTCTGAGAAAGAAAAGGCCAGAAAGGGTTTCTCCTCATTGCTGCTGCTGCAACAGTGACCCCTGCTGTCTGGTCAATAGTGGAAGAACATAAAGACCATAGCATGGCTTTCTGCAGGCAGTACGACTCTCTACAAACATCCAGTTCAGTGACTGGTTCCATGTGCACAAAGTTGAGGTCCATTAAGGATCCTCAACCCCACTGAATAACTTTAAAATTATGATACATTTTTCAGGGTGTCTCGGACTCTGGTACTTTGAACCACCAGCAGCACTGAAATCAGCAATGGGACAGGAGCACCATGTACAGCACCTGAGCCAATCAGACGCAAGAACTCATATAACAGCAACAGGTCCATAAAGCATCTTTAACCCCACTAAACACCTTTGGGATGAACCGAATACCGATAGCAAGTGTTTTCTCTAATTATCAAGCCTTACCTCACAAATTCCCACAGACACAGTTTAAATCTTGTGGAAAACTTAACCAAAAGGAGTGACGGTTGTTATGATGGTTGAGCTACTCTATACTTCATAAAATAATACAACAGGGTGGGTAAACAAAAATGTATGTATTCCTCAAACACAGAAACATGAGATGGAACACAAAAACACTGATATTTTGATGCTTGCTGTAACTTACTCGTGATTGTGAACCCTACTATTATAAACAATGGTCAGTTCATATCAGAGTACTTGTATATATGGTTAATATATGGTTTCAACATGGTTAATTATGGTGAATACAAATCAGGCCTTGACATGAAGCGTGAAATGACATCCAAGCAAGAACACCAATCTGGCAACCCTGCTGTACAAAGCAGAACATTAATGACACCTCAATTTACTTTAAAAAGCTTTAATACATATCTAGTTATATTCAATTTTATTAACCCTAACCCGTTCTGTGCTGTTGTAATGCAATTCTGATACAGTTATCCTTCCCTATTGGAGAAGGAAACCGTTAGATGTGATTTAATAATGATTTATGTGAAAAAACCATCGTCATTAACTATTAAATAAAACGAAAACAAGCAGACCAATCTGGCAACCCGATTCTACAGAGAATAACTGAAAGTGACCCTTTAATAACAAACACTGCTCTACATACCCGGCCAGGCCGCCGAAGAGGAACTTGATGGACTTCGGAGAGCTTTTGGGTTTAGCAGAACCCGACGCGGCTGCCATGGCTGCTGTGTTTCCAGGTTTTTGTGCTTAATTTGGAGGTTGGATTTTTCGGGGTGACTCTCAGATCCTCCAGCAGCACCGTGACCAGCAAGGTGACACGTACGGGAGCGCGCCTGTACAGCGCCTGAGCCAATCAGATGCCCAGAATTGCGATCACGTGACCAGGGTCCGCGCACGTAAATCCCAACGTGCTAGGCTAACCGCTACAAGCAAAGCGTAATATTACCACATTTGAAAGCATGTGAAAATGTATGACAATAATAAAAATATATATATTTATATGCATAAAATGTAAAAGTTAACGGTGGATTGCAGCTTTGGAATGCAACGCTTTTTAACAAAAGGGGCGGGTCTCTACACAGGATAAGCCAATTAGAGCCTTTGATTGTGGCCACGTGGTCTTGAAATGCAGCTAAAATTGTGAGATTAGGCTCACTTCTGTGCAATAAAGTCAATTTTGACATACTGCAGTATTATATCAGTATATTTATATATATATGTGTTTATCAAATTTTAAAATTGTAACTTTTGTTAGGAAATAATTATACTACTGAAGACAAAAATATTTCAGGATGCGTTCTAAACTGCATACTGAAGTGCTGTTTACTTAGCACACTACTTAGTGCAAGGCGTGTGATTTGAGACACAGCTTGCTAGCTGAACCAATGAAATGGAACTGTTTAGTCACATGACATGTATTTAAAGAGATACGCACCAGAATCTCAGTTAGTGAGTCTGGATTTGACAACAACTTGTTTACTTGTGTTTATTTTGTTCTAAAATGGTTAAAAAAAAAAGAGTTATTTGTAATGCATCTAGAATTAAAATATGATGACATATAAAGCTGAAATGTAAAGCAAACTGTGCAGTTAAGGTAATGTAAATTTGTTTGTATGATTGTTCCTCAAGAGGCTTTGCCTTTTGCCAGGCTGCCATTGTAAATAAGAAGCAGTTCTTAATGACTTGCCTGGTTAAATAAAGGTTAAATAAATTTTAAAAAAAGGTCAAACGTTAACATACTAATAAGGGACGTGTTCTGTATTTCATTGCTGTGCAGTGATTTTGTATAAGTGAAAGATTGAACTACAAACCTTTTCGTCCAAAATGTCATTATGGTGATAAGACTGTTATCCTAATTAAGCTGAGTATTGGGTATGTGGTTTGTACATGCAGCCTGATACTGTTTTCAAACTACTGTTTTCAGTAGTAAAATGATGGAATAGATTAAATAAAATGAAAACCTGATTAGATTGCTGGCCAGGAAAATACTTTTAGTATTATTTTTTAACTACCTAAAAGATTGATGCGTCAGATCACAACACACGTTTTTGCTGTGTATTATTTTAGTATAGCTGAGCACAAGCCCAAAGAATCAACTGCAATTCTGGACTTTGTTGACATTGTGATCATGTCAGTAAACAGACCGGCTGCAACCCTGACAAAGATAAAGTGGTTGATAAATAAATTAAAAAAATTAAATTAAAAAATTAAATTAAAGTGGTTTAATAAATAAATTAAAAAAAGTCAATTTACAATTTACAAATGATCGCTTTCTGTGTTTTAATTGTTTTTATACCCTCTCAACTTTTTTAAAATGTGAATGAAATTTCAACCATATTTTTAGTGAAGTGTTCTTAAAATTTTCACAGGTTTAAATATAAGTCCAATGAGTGCAGTCTAACACCCCTGGCCAACACAGCAGACACTTGAAAGAGGTTAAGAATTTACCTCTGTGCACCTCTGCTGCAAAAGAGACTGTCCTGTTGAGGCGCCAACACAAGAGGAGAGAGTTGCGTAGTCCTAGACTGCGTAGTCCTAAAGATGCGAACCAATTTCAAAATACACTAATCAGGACACACTGTTCATGTATTCTCAGTGTTTTGTGTAAATGCATGTAGTTTTGGTGCACAATCACACAACACAACTTACACTGATTAAAGAGGCTAAAAACATTATGGTAAGTTTCTTCATTTTTTTAAAGGCAAGCAAGATACATTCGATACAGAGTTTTGATTGAATCATTTCTTTTCTTCTTGGTGCAAGACAATAAAATAGAAGAGATACAGGCAGAGTTATGGAGTTCTAGAGTTCTGTGCTCTGTTGTGTATATATACACACTGTTCAGACTATTTATATTACTGCTAACTATCATACAGCCACATAAAAAGAAGCAGTTCAAAGCATTCTCATTTGAACATGAGTTCAGCTTTAGCTAAACTTTTCTTCATAATTAACTCATACATTACATTATTTACATTATCAGCTGTTAACATTAGTAACAATCGTCATCATAGATGAGTCTCACCTATAGATTCACCTCAGCAGTAAAGGGATTTGCATCACTGCCCTGAAATTCAGAATGATTCTAACCGTTTACACCCAAACCTTGACTTTATATTGATATCTTATTGCTGGTCTGGAAAATAATAACATTCACCAACACAAGTTGAATTAGAGGATCCCAGTCAAGTCTATTAGATCTGTTAAATATGTCCTGATATTCAGCTACACTATACATCACAGTATTTAATATTCAGTTCAGTGCTGTAATTGACATGGAAAATTATCAGAGATTATATGACTTTTATATGAATATTTTTATAAATAAAATCATAATTACATTTTTAAAAAGTGACTTCATTATTATAGATAATTTATTAAATTTGCAAAATTTCCACTTTTCACTAATTTCATGTAAATCATAATAATCAGTTTAATAATACAATAACTATATAATAATACAATAATCCCCGAATCTGCACGCAGATATGATTGGCACCCTGTCATGAAAATAAAATGAAATTACTATTGCAATTTCACACTAATTTAATATTGCACTTAAATTTGAATATAAATGTAAGATAACATCTAATAAAACATAATAATAATATAATAAGAACTAAACTTGACATGCTGGCTGGGATCCTCTAATCTTAAGTGTGTTGTACAAAATGTCCCAACTTTTCTGGAAATTAGAATCTATATATTGATCGCTTTATTGAACTGCTAATAAATAAATGTGCACTTTTATCATTTAGGCTGTGATTTGTGGATATTTTCTGCACATTGTTCAGCTTGACTGAATTAAAGGTTTCTGTTCATAAGCATCAATGGGTAACTCAAAACTGAATCATTTTAAAGTGACTCGGGTGAATCGATTAAACGATTCATGAACGAATACCAAGTTAATTTCATCTACAAACCGAAATAATCTTGATAACTGAACTCATGGGCATGGTTGGCATGGTGGGTATTTTTCTCAAACAATCAAAGTGAGTAAATAAATAAACACAGAAGAGAAGAATCCAGGCGACTCTCCGCTGTTGCTGGGCAGAACACACTCCAGCTGTGTTCCAAATCATTTCCTTTGGTTCATGAGGGATCGATGAGTGCAGTGACTCATCAAATTAACCCCCAACTAAACCCATCAGTCAGTCTGATACCATTTCAGACTAAACTGTGTGCAAAAATACATTTTCAGAACATGATCCGAGATTCATGATCCTCAAATGAACTAAAAGATCCTTCAGTGTCCATAATAAAAGCTTCTCTCTCACACAGGATCTTCAGCTCATCCTCAACTAACAAAACCCACAGTATAACAGTCATAAATCATCTCAAACCCACAACCACAGTGTTTCCTACAGCGGTGTATTAGGGTAACTGTAATTTCGAGTTTCAATTTCGAGAATAAAGTGAAAATATTATGACCATAGCTCCCTCCTCGTGTTAAAATGAGGGATGTTCATGATTTGGTAAAGTTATACTTTCATATCAGTTTCACAAATAAAGAATCCCCAATCCTCTGGCACATCAGCACCAGTTTGTTATTAGCGTAAGGACGTTCAAACCGCTTTGCAAAAAACTGTGTTTATTTAGAAGAACGTGTGACGTGCACCAGCGTCTGCGTCGTCACCAGTACTTCAACCGAGGCCCCAGCGCCTTTTGCCATATGGACTCGTACGATAAACGTATGGCATCTCTATAAATGGTTGCATTTATGGGTTTAGTCGCCATGTCATGTGGATGGAAGCGTACAATACAAACAACCACCCAAAAGTAATCACAGGTTACTGGATAACCACAGTAACGTGTAGTGGAGGCCGATCCAGGTACTGAGACCAGAGCTTCTCTGAACTGACAAGCCTACGACGGCTGCACACTCTTTGGCCGTAATATTTCGACTTTATTCTTGAAATCAAAAGTTCAAAATATTTTTTTACAGTGGCCCTAATACGCCATCGTAGTTTCCATTCAACTGCTGCTCATTTACAAATAAAATGTATAAATATATGGTAATACATACTTTATAGAAAGCCAGTTGAGATTAGGTCTAACCTTAAGACTGGACGAGTGGATTTTACCCAAATCATAGGCAGCATATAAAATGTTTAATAAAATATACTGTACATCAGTAGTTCTATAAAGAACTAGAGCTGAGTAGAATTTGCGATTTAGTCCAATCTCTAAGCTGTGGCTGTGTTTTTAATTTATAATCTTATGAAATTTTTATGAAAAGGCAGGTTGGAAAAATCAGCTCATTCCTAAAATCCAAAATCAAAATAAAATCCAGCACCTAATTATAATTTTATTATTATTAAATGAAATGATGTGCCATTATTTTGAGATATTAATGACTTAGTATCTCCAAACGATGAGATACTCTCTCAAGTATTGAAATAATAATTTAAAATATTTTATTTATTTATTAATCGTCTGTTTTACCACAGCTTTATTCTGGTCAGGGTCACGGTGGGTCCGATTCATTGGGCAAATGGCAGGAAAAACCCCAGACAGGTTGCCAGTCTATCATAGGGCAAACACTGAAACACACACACACACACACACACACACACACACACACACACACACACACACACACACTTTTTAGTAGCTCCAATTAACCTGACTGCATGTCTTTGGACTTGCTGAGGAAACCCATGCAGACATGGGGAGAACATGCAAAATCCACACAGAAAGGACCCTTGCCGACTGGAAAGGGAATCAAACCCAGACCCTTCTTGCTTTGAGGCGACAGTGTTACACACTGCGCCATCGTGCATGCATTTACGTCCACACAAGAGTCAGTGGAAACACACCTCTAACTTTTTGGAGTTGTGCGTAAGACCTTTGGATGGAAACACTTCATGTGTGTGTGTATAGATCAGCACTGCGTCATGTCCCCACACTGATTGCAATCTTTCACAAACACACACTGTGGATGCAGGTCTGATAAACACCAGGACTCGGACGTTCGCTTCTGACTTTAGACCCAGATCAGATTGTGCAAATGATACAGTCCAGAGATTACACACACACACACACACACACACACACACACACACACACACACACACAGTGGGGGCTATTTTAAAGGGTCATGCGCACAGTTATAGGGGAGGATGATGGAGGAAGAAGGTTGATTATTTGCATGTTCGGTCTGTGATGCTGTGATGTTAAAATCCAAATCAGTTTCGAACACCCCCCCACACACACACAAACACACAACCCTGATGTTTTCAGCCGGCATGGTCCCAGAGCCCAAATGAGAACAGCATTAGAACCTCTTCCCCTTTCATCAGGAGCTTAAAATCAAGGGATGGCATGTCCTGTCTAAAAATCTCAAACATCTTGTGTTCAGTTGAGGACGATTGTTTGGTTGCATTATTCAGCAAAGCTCTGGTCTGGCAAAGTGAATCATGGGATTGCTGACATGCATGCTTTTTTGAAATTTGCCAAAGTCTTGGAATCTTACACAGCGTTGTTTATTTTTTATGGGACGGTTTTCATCTTGGAAGTACTAATGCTGCCCAAGATGCTGCCTACCCAAGGAACTCCCTTCCAAATGGAACAGGGGTGTATCAGAAACAAGTCCTCTTCATCAGCAATGAGCCTCGTTAGATCCTCCACATTTGTTATTTTAATGCCACGCATCAGGAAACGTCGGCCTCGAGTTATAAACTGGTTTCTGCTTTTAAACCGGTGGAAATGCAGGTCGGGTCAGTATAAAACGTTCACGATGATGATGATGATGATGGTGATGACGGCTTCTCCTCGTCTCCCCCATCTCCCTGTCTTTCTGTCGGCTGGCTAAACATGTCTTGAAGGAAGCACATGTTAGCCATCCTGGAATGATGCCTGTTGTGGGATACAAAAGACTTTGACTAACATACACACACACACACACACACACACACACACACACCTGAAACCATCATACTGAATTCTGGCAGAGGGAGTATGTTTTTGGTCCAATCCTCCTAAAACTGCTTCATCTGGAAGACGTGATGTTCCGTTTCTCGCATCAACTGCGTAAATAATCCAGTTTTTCTCGTTGTCTTTCTCCTCGAGAGTAAAAACTCTGCTTTATTTTTTAGAAGTGTAGTTATAGATGATATAAAGGATCAGCCGTGGGTTATGTTTGGATCGTTCTGGAAGCCCGGTGGTCGCAGGAGCCATGCAGGAAGATGCAGGTTGTATACAGGAGGGGGAGGAAGCGAAAGCAATCCTTCGGACTCGTCCATCCATTATCACCGATCCCAGCCACGCTCGATCCCGGTCTCATGTCGTTCTGCGTCCCGTCTCGTACCGGCCCGCCGTTCCTCTCTCACGCCCGTGATTCCTTTTTGGAGTGCGGTTTGTTACCGAGCAGGGCGTCGATCTCACTCACCGTCTGAGGAGTCATCTGAGAGAGAACCTGCACAGAACCAGAGAGGATCAGAGGGAATGAAACATGAATCAGACCTGGATGAGCACGAGTCCTCACCACAGAAAATCTAAGATTTCATAATCACACGACAGCTTCCTCAAAAAAGAGAGGCTCGTGCCTCAACACATGAGCTTACAGACACCACAGATCGGCCAGTGTCGGTTTTGTAGATACGGGAGACAGATATCATCCCTCCTGAAATAATTCTGCTCTCTAGGACTTCTAGCTACTGTGACAGCATTTAAAAGCTCCCATTAACCTCACAGACACGATGGTTTGTTTGTTTATTAGGATTTTAACGTCATGTTTTACACTTTGGTTACATTCATGACAGGAACGGTAGTTACTCATTATTCTACAGTTCACAAGTTTACATCAAACACAGTCATGGACAATTTTAGTGTCGCCAATACACCTCACTTGCACATCTTTGGACTGTGGAAGGAAACCGGAGCACCCGGAGGAAACCCACACGGACACGGGGAGAACATGCAAACTCCACACAGAAAAGACCCGCACCGCCCCACCTGGGGATCGAACCCAGGACCTTCTTGCTGTGAGGCGACAGTGCTACCCACCGAGCCACCGTGCCGCCCTCACAGACACATTTACCTACTGCAAATATAACTGTACATCTACAGGACTATACTATTACACTGTGGTGTGTGTGTGTGTGTGTGTGTGTGTGTGTTACCCGCAGAGCTCCCAGGTTCTCCAGTAGTTGATCTGTGTTTGAGACGCCCAACAAAACAGAACTAACACCTTCACTGCGCAAACACCAAGCTACATAACATAAAGAGAAATATATTAGATTATCATTATTATATTATTATTATATTTATATTATTATATTAATATTATTATTATTATTATGAATATTGAGACTGACCGATGGCGAGCTGGGCGGCGGTGCAGCCGAGTCGATCGGCCAGCATGTGAAGCTCTTTAATTTTTGCCAGCTGCCTGCGGCCTTCCTCACTGTGCACCCGCTCCTTTAACCACTGATACCCCTAACACACACACACACACACACACACCACACGTTTTACAGTGTACAGTAGAAGGAAAGCTGAAAGTGTGGTTGTATAAAATGAAACGACTCGGGTGGATCTGCAGTGACAGTGAGCGCTAGTGCACTTCAGCATTAAGCTCTGTATTTTTACATCAACCACACACACACACACACACACACACACACACACACACACACTTATGCTATAACACATTGAAAAATGTGTCATTTGGTGTCATTCCAGATTCAGACCTCAGATTTGGCAGATGAATCAGTTCTGTGGTCAGACACCCCCCTTCTCTTCATTTTTCTTTTATGATTCAGAGAAAATAATCACTTTGTTCGCACTGATTGATAAAGTTCATGATAGTTTGTGATAAGTCTGTTCGTAATGTGTCGTTTACTGGTTTAGTTTAGTAGAATGTGAGCGCCTCACCTTCATTGCGGCTCTGGAACACTCTGGTACACCGTCGCTGTATTTACCTGTGATCAACCCGCACGCCAGTGGAGACCAGGTCATCGCCCCCACACCTGAGAGAGAGAGAGAGAGAGAGGGACAAAAGTATTGGGACAACTTCTGACCTGTTGTGTGTAGGTTGTGTGCAGGTTGTAAACAGGTTCTGACCGATTTTGTGGTAGAGTTCGGGGAGCTGCACCTCCACTTTGTCTCTCTGGAAGTAGTGATATTCGGCCTGTTCACACACCGGGGGGATCAGATTAAACTGCCTCGCCACCGAGTACGCCTCCTAATTCAGAGAGCACACACACCCACGTCTTGTTACATCACATCATACCTTATTACATCACACCTCAGTACATCACATCTCATGACATCACATAACATCATACCTTATCACATCGTTACATCACATTTTACTGCATCACGTCTCATTACATGTCTCATTACATCACATCATATTACATCACATAACATCACACCTCATTAAACCATACCGCATTACATCATATCTCATAACATTACACCTTATTACATCACATCACATTACATCACACCTGGAGGGCTGCGTCTCAATCCACACACAGTATCGTATATAGAGTGTTCAAAACAGAATCCTCACCACTGGCTGAAATCTAATAAGGCACCCTGTATAGTCTGTATGGTGGTATTTGGGACACAGCAGCTCCCCTCTGCTCTGTGTGCAGCTCTGTGATGCTTCTAATCTACATCACGAGTTTTAAGTTCCCGATCTCAATTTTTCACACTTTGACCTTCCGGCACCTACAGACCCGAAAATCAAACCGCATCAGCCGCATCCCTCAGGGACTGAATGTTTTCCAGACGTAGCCGTCTACAGTCTGAGGTTATTGGATCTTTATTGGTGTTATGAGATACTTTGATCACTGGGAAAAGCACTTAGCAGCGCAGACTTAATGCACAGAGACTTAAAGAGGAAGAAACTACAGGGTTAAAACTCAACTCCCTGCTGTTAGTTACACAGGATCAAAAAAAGAAAATTGAAATTAATAAAAATCATTTTCAGCCTTGATATTGACACTTCGCTGCCTAGTCTGTAGTTATATAAATAAATGTGGATTAATGCTGCATTTGGCGCCCGGGCTGCGCGGCGGTAAATTACGCAGAATTACGTATCACATTCTCATCAGCCTGTCGGGAGGCTACATATAGATTTGATTGGCTACGTCCGGTTGGGGATGGACGGCCGAGGCCCAGCAACCGATCCCAACCCGCGCACAGTGATAATGGGTACGCTGGACACGCCGCGACCCTGACCAGGATGAATGCAGCATTAGTTGAACGTACCATGATCTCCATGGCGCTCCAGCGAGACGTCCCCCAGTACATGGCCATGCCCTGGTTAATGACAAACGTCATGGCGCGTACCACCTCTGCAACACACACACACACACACACACACACACACACACACACACACACACACACACATGAATAATACAGTAATAATTTAATGAAATTAACAATTTCATTATAATAGGATAAAATAAAAGGAGGAACATCAGACACCAAACAGGAGGAACATCAGACCCCTAAAAGGAGAACATCAGACCCCAAAAAGGAGGAACATCAGACACCAAAAAGGAGGAACATCAGACACCAAAAAGAAGAACTTCAGACACCAAAAAGGAGGAACATCAGACCCCAAAAAGGAGGAACATCAGACACCAAAAAGGAGGAACATCAGACACCAAAAAGAAGAACTTCAGACACCAAAAAGGAGGAACATCAGACCCCAAAAAGGAGGAACATCAGACCCCAAAAAGGAGGAACATCAGACACCAAAAAGGAGGAACATCAGACCCCAAAAAGGAGGAACATCAGACACCAAAAAGGAGGAACATCAGACACCAAAAAGGAGGAACATCAGACACCAAAAAGAAGAACTTCAGACACCAAAAAGGAGGAACATCAGACCCCAAAAAGGAGGAACATCAGACACCAAAAAGAAGAACTTCAGACACCAAAAAGGAGGAACATCAGACCCCAAAAAGGAGGAACATCAGACACCAAAAAGAAGAACTTCAGACACCAAAAAGGAGGAACATCAGACCCCAAAAAGGAGGAACATCAGACACCAAAAAGGAAGAACATCAGACACCAAAAAGGAGGAACATCAGACCCCTAAAAGGAGGAACATCAGACCCCTAAAAGGAGGAACATCAGACCCCTAAAAGGAGGAACATCAGACCCCTAAAAGGAGGGCGTGACAGTGCGTGACGGTACTTCACCTTCCATCGGACTGTTGACGTCGTTCCGATTAGCGAACACGATGTCGACGTACTCCAGCTGCAGTCGGGATAACGAGCCTCGAAGACCTGACGGGAAAAATCTAATCAAAAACCTCGTCGATAATCCTGGATTATTTATTTATTCTGTTATAGGGACGATATTTTCGTCGTTACCTTCGATGATGTGTTTTCTGGACAGGCCTCTCTCTGTCTCCGCCCTGCAGGTAACAGGAAGACGTGTCAGAAACGTTTGAGAGGAATTGCGCTGCTCGTCGGGGGGGGGGGGTTTCTGTGCAGCGCCGTCGATCAGCCAGCACGAGTCACGCCCTCTGCTGGCTGATCGACGGCGCTGCACAGAGACGGGGGGGGGGGGGGGGGGGGGAACGACGATCTGTGTGTGACGCTCCGTGCGCGATACGGATCTCCATATGAACCGTATGAACCCTCCTTGGCATTGCAGGTAGGCATGATACTGTAATCCAAGCCTCAAATCAAATACATAGTGCACACTGTATGGCTGGTTCATAAAGGGAGATCCAAATGCTATCAACAGTTTAGGGAATCCCCACAAAAGAAGCTTTATAGTAAGTGCTTGGTTAGTTGGACCTCAGTCTTATTTAAAACGTCTTGGATGTATCAGAACACCGACTGTGTGCCACGGCTTATCACCCAAATTAAACGTGATGCTATAAAATCTAATGAGACACTTACTGTCCTCCCCAGTAGATCTTGGTCGTTATTACGAAACTGGATCTCCTGCAAAATAAATGTATACAATTACTGCATGATGAAGGTATTTATCCTGCCACCCTACAAGAAGCCACGAGAAAGCACAAAACGTTCAATTATTAAATCATCAAAGTATTTATTGACTGCTGTGAGAAAGGTTATGTAACACCTATATCACCCACATATAGTACTGCAGCGCCCCTGCAGGTAACGACCAGTACTGCACCCTACAAACCAACACTTCCAGCATCTGAAGATCTTTCACATCAATGCTGAGAAGTTTTGGCCGACTCTCCAATCTACAGGAGAATCATCAGGGTCCCACGTCTTTCTATTTAAAGAAAAACTCTCTCTCTGCTCTCGCTGTGTTTCAGTGGAGTCCAGGAGCCAGAGAAATGGCTATGCAACAAGTTCTTTCAGAAAATGTTATCGTGCCGAAGTGCTGGTGGTTGTCGAGGTCTGTAACCTTACTGGAAATGTTTTATTAGTAATAAATGTTAATTAAACGATTATTTAAATGTTGGAAGTAATTTAGTGTGACAAAAACACTATATGGGACAAAAGTATAAGGACGCCTGATCATGAGCTTGTTGTTTATCTCATTCTGAAACCACGTGTGTTTATATTAAAAACATATTATCCACCTTAGCAATATATGTGCCGGAAAAACACTAAATTCAATCACTAGGAGTGGTGTCCACATACTTTTGGCCATGTAGTGTATTTAAAATAATCACAAAGGGGGCGAATACTTTCTCCCACAACACTGTAGAGATTTTAGCTCCAGTGCAACATTAGCAGACATTAAATACTCGGGTCTCAGAGCTCCGGTG